>NC_057810.1:642392956-642398410 GCF_018294505.1 Triticum aestivum
CCGACTGTGGCATTTCTTTTAAAGCCCTTTCTGTGATGTCGCCCTGACGTCCGACTGTGGCATTTCTTTTAAAGCCCTTTCTGTGATGTCGCCCCGACGTCCGACTGTGGTATTTCTTTTAAAGCCCTTTATGTGGTGTCGCTAAGACGCCCGACTGTGGCATCATTTCCTTATATTTATTTGTTCACCTTTCGAGGCGTCGCTTCAGACACCCGATCGGTAGTTATTTATGTTTTGTTGGGATTTCAGGCGGACTACCGCCGTTTCCCTTTTACTTACCTTGTTATGCTAATTTTTGAATGTACATTGGTGAATTATTCATGACGCATCCATGCATGCATTTGTTATATCTTACGTCCGAACTGTCTTGCGAGTACTTTCAAAGTACTCACTGGCTTGTTGATTTGGCCAAATGCTGACGAAGGCGATCTCATGGATGAAGAGTTTGATAGCGAGTCCGACACCTAGAGGAGTCCCAGTCAGTCTCGTGCGACCCTGGATTTGGTCACTGTTTTATATCCGCTTCCGCTACCAAATAAATTCATCGAGCCTCACCTCGACGCTCGATGAGATGACAGACTTAGAGTCTTGTATTTCTCTCCCCGCTATGTTTCTCCACCACCGCCCTATCCTCGAGTCAGTAGTATGCCTCCACACCACTGTGTCATGTCCGCCATTATGTATAATTATTGGCGTGCTTGTAATAATTTGGTTGAGCAACCGTAGTTCGACCCTGTAATATATTTTATGCTACTGGCTTATTGTATCAAGAATCTGTCTACCAGTGAGGAGGATTTCTCTCATACTGGACTCAAAAGATTGGTTTCTCAATAAATATTTTTATTGGAAAACCGGTCGTGACAAGATTATGTGATGCATATCGTATAATCATGCCCACGGATACTTGAGGTGACAATGGAGTATCTAGGTGACATTAGGGTTTTGGTTGATTTGTGTCGTAAGGTGTTATTCTAGTATGAACTCTATGATAGATTCAACGGAAAGAATAGCTTCATGTTATTTTACTACGGACTCTTGAATAGATAGATCAAAAAGGATAACTTTGATGTGGTTCCGTACCCTACCATAATCTCTTCGTTTGTTCTCCTCTATAAGTGGCTTTGGAGTGACTCTTTGTTGTATGTTGAGGGATAGTTATATGATCCAGTGATGTTATTATTGTTGAGAGAACTTGCACTAGTGAAAGCATGAACCTTAGGCCTTGTTTCATACCATTGCAATACCGTTTACGCTCACTTTTATCATTAGTTACCTTGCTGTTTTTATAATTTCAGATTACAAATACCTTTATCTACCATCCATACTGCACTTGTATCACTATCTCTTTGCCGAACTAGTGCACCTATACAATTTACTATTGTATTGGGTGTGTTGGGGACACAAGAGACTCTTTGTTATTTGGTTGCAGGGTTGCTTGAGAGAGACCATCTTCATCCTACGCCTCCCACGGATTGATAAACCTTAGGTCATCCACTTGAGGGAAATGTGCTACTGTCCTACAAACCTCTGCACTTGGAGGCCCAACAACGTCTACAAGAAGAAGGTTGTGTAGTAGACATCAAGCTCTTTTCTGGCGCCGTTGCCGGGGAGGTGAGTGCTTGAAGGTATATCTTTAGATCTTGCAACCGGATCTTTTTGTTTCTTGTTTTATCACTAGTTTAGTCTATAAAATAAAACTATAAAAAATGGAAATGAGTTTGTCTCATACGCTTCATCTTTTTAATATCTTTCATGAGAATGATGGTAAGGAGAATTGTCCTCAAGTGCTAGAATAAGAAATCTATAAAATGACTGGAACTAAATCTTTAAATGATGGGCATGAATGCAGTGTTGTTAGTATGAATTCCTTGAATATCCATGATGCTAATGATATGCAAAGCCACAAGCTTGGGGATGCTATGTTTGATGAATATGATATTTTCTGTCTCCCAAGTTTTGATGAGAATATTTATTATGATGAAAGCATGCCTCCTATTTATGATGATTATATTAATGAAAGTGGGTTTGGAAGAGAGTCAACTTTAGTAAGTAATTATCCCACTATTTTGGAGGGTGTTTATTCTTATTTTAATAATTATCAAAGTGGATTTGGAGAGGTCATGACTTTATTTAGCGATGAATCCACTATTTTGAAAGAGGTTCCAATTGATTATGAGAACGAAGTTGATATCTATGATGATTATTGTGATGACTTGTATGCTATTAGGAATAATGGTAACCATGAAACTTGTCATCATGATTTTAGTTTTCAATTGGATTATGCCTCACATGATAGTTATTTTGTTGAGTTTGCTCCCACTATTATTCATGAGAAAGAATTTGCTTGTGTTCTATGCTTGTAGATCATGAAAAGAATGCTTTAGGTGCTGGCTATATTGTTTAGTTCATTCATGATGCTACTGAAAATTATTATGAGGGAGGAACATATGTTTGTAGGAATTGCAATAATATCAAGTTTCCTCTCTATGTACTTAAAGTTTTGAAGTTATGCTTGTTTTGCCTTCCTGTGCTAGTTGATTATTGTTCCCATAAGTTGTTTGCTCACAAAATCCCTTGGCATAGGAAGTGGGTTAGACTTAACTGTTCTATTCATATTCTTCATGATGCTCTCTTTATGTTTCAATAATTATCTTTTATGTGAGCATCATTGAAATCATCATGCCTAGCTAGGGGCGTTAAACGATAGCGCTTGTTGGGAGGCAACCCATATTTATTTTTGTTCCTTGCTTTTTGCTCCTGTTTAGTAATAAATAATCCATATAGCCTCTGGTTAGATGTAGTTTTATGTTTTAATTAGTGTTTGTGCCAAGTAGAACCTTTGGGAAGACTTGGGTTAAGTCTTTATGATCTTGCTGTAAAAAACAGAAACTTTGCACTCACGAGATTAGCTGCCATTTTTTACTGGAGAGTGATTTTTGGTTGATTCTTTTTGAAGATGATTAATAGAAAAATTACTCAGGTCCACCAATTTATTTCAGAATTTATGGATTTCCAGAAGTATACGTTTGATACAGATTACTACAGACTGTTCTGTTTTTGACAGATTCTGTTTTCTAGGTGTTGTTTGCTTATTTTGATGAATCTATGAGTAGTATCAGAGGGTATGAACCATATAGAAGTTGGAATACATTAGATGTCACACCAATATGAACTTATAATGAGTTTTCAACAGTACCAAAAGTGGTGGTTTCGGAGCTTACGAGTTTTGTTTTGAGTTTTGTGTTGTGAAGTTTTCAAGTTTTCGGTAAAGATTCGATGGACTATGGAATAAGGCGTGGTAAGAGCCTAAGCTTGGGGATTCCCAAGGCACCCCAAGGTAATATCCAAGTACAACCAAGAGCCTAAGCTTGGGGATGCCCCGGATGGCATCCCCTCTTTCGTCTTTGTTCATTGGTAACTTTACTTGGAGCTATATTTTTATTCACCACATGATATGTGTTTTGCTTGGAGCATCATTTTATTTTGTTAGAATTTGCTTGCTGTTATTTAGAATAATATTTTGCATCTACATTTTCAATAAAATGTCAAGGATAGCCTTTACCATGCTTATTTTGCAAGTATACATGTTGCTGTTTCAAAACAGAAAGTTTACCACTATTGCAAAAATTCCCTAGAAATGTCAGAGAATGATATAATGTTGAATCTTTCTGCATAATGAGCTCTGATACATTTTATACAATGTAGTATTTTTCTCATAATTTGTGGAGTTAGGGAAGTATGATGAATCTTGCATTCTTTACATACTATACTGTTTTGGCAGATTGCTGTTATGTTTGCATATTTTGCATATGTATGCTTGTTTAATGATTCTATTTGATGATAGGAGTATTAAATATGCAGAGACATTTAGTATGCAATGTTGAATAATAATGTTAGTAATTTGTTACAATAGAAAATGATAAGGTTATTGCATTGTTTTATACTAACTTATCTCACGAGTTCTTGTTGAGTTTGGTGTGGATGAAGCTTTTGAGATTTAGGAAACCGTGATATGAGAGGAATTAAGGAGACACAAAAGCTCAATCTTGGGGATGCCCAAGGCACCCCAAGATAACATTCCAAGAAGTCTCAAGCATCCAAGCTTGGGGATGCCCCGGTAGGCATCCCACCTTTCTTCTTTAACAATTATCGGTTAGTATCGGTTGAACCTAAGTTTTTGCTTCTTCACATGAGTTGTGCTATCCTTGCAATGCCATTTTATTTTGTTTTGCTTTCTGTTTGAATAAAATACCAAGATCTGAAGTTCTTAAATGAGAGAGAGTCTTCACATAGTTACCTAATTATTTAGCTACTCATTGATCTTCACTTATATCTTTTTGGAGTAGTTTGTCATTTACTCGTGTGATTCACTTATATCCTATGAGTAAATGGTTGAGTGAGTTGAATGTAATAAATCTGAAATTATATATGTCTCATTTTCTTATCCCTTGGGGAGTAATGACTTCACATCTAAGAAGTAGAGGTAGTAAATTTATTGAAGGTTTGCAAGCATTGTATTGGTCACTTGAACAATTCATGAAAGAATATTGAAGGAAGAGAGATTTCACAAATAAATATACTATCTTAGACATCTTTTATAATTGTGAGCACTCATTAAGTATGACATGCTAAAGAGTTGATGTTGGACAAGGAATACAATATAATGGGTTATGTTTTCTCACATCTCAGTTAAAGTATATTGTCATGGATCATTCAAACATGTTGAGCTTGCCTTTCCCCCTCATGCTAGCCGAAATTCCTTGCACCAAGTAGAGATACTACTTGTGCTTCCAATATCCTTAAACCCAGTTTTTACCATGAGTGTCCATCATACCTACCTATATGCGGTATTTACCTGCCGTTCCAAGTAAATTTGCATGTGCCAAACTCTAAACCTTCAAACAATAATATGTTTTGTATGCCCGACTCGCTCATGTAGTGACTAGGGGCTGTCAGTATCTTCCATGCTAGGTGGGTTATTCTCAAGATGAGTGGACTCTGCTCATCATTCACGAGAAAAATGGCAGGTAACCGGGATGCCCAGTCCCATGATCAAAAAGATCAAAATTAATTGCAAACAAAACTCCCCCAGGACTATTGTTGGTATGGACGGTACCCCGTTGTTTCGGATGGCCATGGAGTGTGATTGTTGGTGGAGGGGGAGTAAAATCTTTATCATTCTGTTTGGGAAACCGCCTATAATGTATGTAGTATGGAAGATATTGGGAACTCTTGGTTGTTATGTTGACAATGAGATCATACCTCTCAAAATTATTTATCTCTATTTCAAAATTTAGCTCTGGCACCTCTGCAAATCCCCGCTTCCCTCTGCGAAGGGCTTATCTTTTACTTTATAACTTTTACTTTATGCAAGAATCAAGGTGATCTTCACTTTTCCCTTTTTCATTTTATCCTTTGGCAAGCACCTCGTGTTGGAAAGATCCTGATATATAT
>NC_057810.1:642398962-642408785 GCF_018294505.1 Triticum aestivum
GAACTATTATTGTTGACATCACCAAAGGTGAATACGTTGGGAGGCAACACTATAAGCTCCTATCTTTCTCAGTGTCCGATTAAAACTCCATAACCACAAGTATTGCGTGAGTGTTAGCAATTGTAGAAGACTATATGATAGTTGAGTATGTGGAGTTTGGTAAATCAAAGCTCTAACATGGACCCTTCCTGAAAATAAGATGAATTGCAATTGTTTGATGACTGGGAATGAAGTTTGCTAGTTTTCAAGAAAGTTTATGGTATATGCTTTAACATGTGAATTGCTTGTTACTTGTTCGTGAGAAGTTTTATGAGATGAACTACTATTATGACATATAAACATGCTAGAAAAGGTGATTGAAATTATCATTGATCAAACTTGTGCACCTGCTAGCATTCACACTTCATAAATTCTTTCTTTTATCATTTACCTACTCGAGGACGAGCAGGAATTAAGCTTGGGGATGTGTGGCACCCCGGCTCAGAGCGACCGGTTTACCTTGCATTGCCAGCCCAGAGACCTTGTCTTCTGGCAACACACAACAACTTGGTACAGAAAAACAACCAGTTTATTCATGCTAGCAGAGCACAATTTATATTACAACAGTTAGCGAGGCCAAGTGGCACACACGGTGCGGCTGGACAATATGTACATTATTTAGTGAACATAAAGGGGGCCTTGATCATGACAACTACGCGGCAGCGGAACGACGTCATAGCGGAACTCCATAGCGCAGGGACACCGATGTGGACACGATCTAGACTCGGACAGCACTTCTTTCCAACGAGACTTTCCTGAAATCTAGCATGACACGACAGGTCAGTACATTGAATGTACTTGCAAGCTCACAACAAGCATAAACATAATGACAAAAAATATCATGATATTTAACCATTTAACATCAATATAACAATATATCCAATATGCTGTGAATATGCTCAACTGATACTCGTCCCACGGACTTGCTTACCGGACGTGATCATTACCAGACCACCAACATGCATATCTTAAAAACAAACCCTTGATCCTTACGGCAATCACAACCCGACAACAAACCTGTGATCCTTACGGCGATCACTACCCGACAACAAACCTGTGATCCTTACGGCAATCACTACCAGACCATCTCATGGCCCGTGATCCTTACGGCAATCACAACCCGACCAACTCATGGCCCAACTCAACATGATGGCCTTACTGCCATCCTCAGTACAAACTTATTGTGCAAATTTATTAAGTGTTGACCCATGGTGTGCCCTACTTTTGAGCATGTCCGTAACCGTGGACTCGGCTATCGATAGATTAAAACACTCTGCAGAGGTTAGTACACTGTACCCACACTACGGAAACCATTTCATTGTCATGACACTCTGACGGCCACTCCGACTCAGTCCCCATCGGGCTAGTCCTAGGTGGCCCCGTGTCTACCTCCAGACACCTTAACTTAACAACAGGCTCACAAGGTTATGCCTGCCTACCGGGCCAGGGTACAGCATGCCCATAACCTTCCCTAAATGGAGGCACCGACCAGAGGCACGACAATGAAACGCATTATGGCCGTCCCATACCGGCAAATGTGGGCACTGGGAAAGACTCGTTTCAGCGGCACCATGACCCGGTCAACAACATATTCAAGTTGAGTTACTTATCAGGTTCAACTTAATGTGAAAATAACCGGTGTCATAATGCCATGCTATGCATCACTTAACACATGCATCACGTAACCATGCGAATAACTAAATCAACTACGCTCCCACGGAGCCATCATCAACTCAAGATACTTCTCTGTTTAAGATCAAACCTCACTTAAATGAGAGTCATTTCTAGCATTATCATTATTTTTCATCGCAAGAAAAATAATTAAACTAATTACTAAACTCCATGACCATATCATTTATTCTTTACTCATCACTAAGTTCTTCTAAGCTTATCAACAAGATTTACTTCAAACTTTCTGTAAATCAAGCATTTTAACAAGACAAGCATTTTAACAGAATATAACTATCATATAAATAATTTAAATGCATGAATAATTATGAGTTCAAGTAGGAAAATCACAAATATTGAAGTGGCACTATGAAAATCTTGTTGTGGCTTGCCTTAGTGCTGATGAGGTTCACAAAGCTCCTGGTGATCCTCAAGACAAGCTGGCTCTTCTGAAAATAATCAAAACCACAAAAACAAAACATCAAGAAACCTTGTGAACATTACCAGAAAATCTAGACAGCAAGGAAAAATCCCATCTTTTGGGTGCTGTTAGATTTTTGGTCAAAGAACACAATGCAAAAAGAATCAATGCATTAGGACTTAAAGATAAAAAGTTGTGGCTGTTTGAAGGTTCCTGGAATTTAAATGAATTTGAAATAACTAAACTGGGGGGTGACTGTAACGCCCCGGATACAACTTTCCATATTCGTAACTCCAACTCTTGCCTTTTCTGGAGATGTGATTTATTATTTCCTTCGTGGTTGGGTTTTTGTCTGTTGTTTTGCATTTTGTTCTTGTTATGCATCTCATCTCATAACATCATCTATATTGCATCGGCATCGTTTTCATAAAACTTGCACCCGTTCGGCTTCCGCCGGTTCTCTCCGTTGTCCGTTCCGAGCCCAGACACACTCGCACGCGCCCGCGGCACCTCCGAAATATTATTTTATAAGTGGCATAAAAATGTTCTCGGAATGGGTTGCAACTTGTCGTGCGGTCTTATTATAGTGTAGACAGACTGCCTGCCAAGTTTCGTCGCATTCGGAGCCTGCTTGACTGCCCAACTGTTAAATATATAACCGCGATATAGTCGGTCTAGCGTCAGACGTTTTCGATTCGGAAACTGTTGCCGGGCTGCCTTCTCTTCTCTCTTCTCAGCCCAACCCCCCTCCGCACAGCCCATCTAGTCCCTCTTTGCACAGTGCATCAAACCCCTTGCCTTCTTTGACCGTTCCGTGACCACCTAACCCCTCTTGCCAGCTCTCAGACCCCTCGCGCGCAACCATGTCCGAAACTTCCCCGATCCTGACCCGCTCTGTCGTTACCGTTGGATCCGAATCATCCCCAAACATCCCGAAAACATCTCCGTTTTCTTAATTGGATGTCCTAGCCTATTTATTCGCGACCGTCCGATTGCGATCGGAGGGACGAGGTAGCCCCTAAGCCTAGTCCACCTACTTATATGCACCGGAACAAACTTTAGACCAACCCTAAAACCTAGGGGATCCCGAATCCACCAATCAACAACCCCCTCCATCCTCTAGCGCCTCCTCTGCTCGATCCCGAGGGGATTACGAGCAGCAGCTCCAGCAGGACCCCGTCGCCACTTCCCCTCTTCTTCTCCTTCGTCCCTCCTCCCTCTGGTTCTCTCCCTCGTCTCTCACGCATCTCCCTCTCTGTACCAGGAACAGCCAAGGTTGGCCGCAGCTCCCTCGCCGCCGTTTGCACCAGGCCCAGCCGGGAGACGGACGGATCCGTCCTCCCGCGTCCACCCCGCGTCCCGCTCATCCCGGAGCTCCCTTGCTTCGCCAAGTCCAACACCGTGGGCGCCTCCTCTGCCTGACCCCGTCTCCCTCTCATTTTCGCCATGGCCGACCGTCCATGGAGATGAGCCGCGCCGCCCTGTTCACCTGCGACCTCGGGTCGCCTCTGCGTCGTCCTCACCGCCCGCGGGTGAGCTCCTTGCGCCACCCGGGCCCCTTTCTTTTCCTCGCGTAGCGCCGCTGCTGACTTCTCCGCTTCGTCGTCATTTTGCTGCAGGAGCCGAGGCCGTCGCCTCCTCAGCTCGTCGCGCCGCCTCCAGTTCCGCTAGATCCGCCGCCTGCAGGCCTTCCTGGCCGGATCCCGCTGTCGCGCAACCGCTCCTCGCCCTGCCCACGCCAAGTCCCAGCGCCGCCCCATCTGCATCACGCCAAGTCCGCCGCCATCGTCCTGGGTCACGAGAACGAGCACGACTGCGCGCTCGTCCCTGCTCGCGTTGACCGCGCCCGCAGCGCGTTGCCGCCGCGTGGGCCTTAGGAGCGCTAACTCCCCAAGCCCAGTCGGCCTCCCTCTGCTTCCAATCGGGCTTGGCCCATGGTGAGGCCACCCCCAGCGCCCCTCCTTTTGTTTTTTTCTCCTGTTGGGCCAGGCTGCAGTTTCGGCCCGATAGTATTTTTTTCCCTGTTCTGCAATTTAGCTAATTTCCAGAGACTGCAGATTTGCAGAAAAACCCTCCATGTTCATGCATCAATAATTAATTAACCATGCATCGGATTAAAACAAATTATATATGTAAAATGCTCAGAAAATTGTGTAGATTAATAATATGCCACTTTCATCTATGTTAAAAATGTTTAACTTGCTGTTTAAATTAATTTGCTAATATGCCATGCTAAAATGCTTTAATTCATAACTAATTAACCGGAGCTCCGAATTTAATAAACTTTATATGTAAATGGGGTGGAAAAATGCATAGATTAACATGGTAGCATCACTTTGCATGTTTAACAACAATAAAATTGTGTTTAGGGCAGAACAGTACCAAACTCATAATTTGCATATGGGGATTTTCCGGAATTGTTGTTTGTTACTTCCGGCCTCATTTAAACTTGCCTAGTTAGGTAGTTTTCTTATGCTTCACCTCTTGCCATGTTTAACAACATTTAATAGTGTTTGGTAGCTTAAACGAGATCAACTAAATATGTCAATGTGGTGTTTTTTCAACATGCAACTCGTTGCATATTGAGCTCCACTTAACTTGTAGTATTGTTTGTTGCACTTTGCCATGCCATGCCTCTTTAAACCGGACATGCATCATACTTGTTTGTGGAACATGTCATGTTCATGTGTGGTGTGTTTACTATGTTGTGTGCTTCTTTTCGATAGTTCCTGTTTTGTTGCGATCGTGAGGATTCGTTCGTCTATGCTTGGTTCGGCTTCATCCGTTCATCTTCTTCATGGACTCGTTCTTCTTCCTTGCGGGATTTCGGGCAAGATGACCGCTACCCTGGATCTCACTACTATCATTGCTATGCTAGTTGATTCGTTCTATCGCTATGCTGCGCTACCTATCACTTGTTCTTCAAGCCCTCCAAAATTGCCATGAACCTCTAACCTTTGACACCTTTCCTATGCAAACCGTTGCTTGGCTATGTTACCGCTTTGCTCAGCCCCTCTTATAGCGTTGTTAGTTGCAGGTGAAGTTGAAGATTTCTCCATGGTGGACAGGATTTTGGTTGGGATATCACAATATCTCTTATATTATTATTAATGCATCTATATACTTGGTAAAGGGTGGAATACTCGGCCTTTTGCCTAGTGTTTTGTTCCACTCTTGCCGCCCTAGTTTCCGTCATACCGGTGTTATGTTCCCGGATATTGCGTTCCTTACGCGGTCGGGTGATTTATGGGACCCCCTCAACAGTTCGCTTTGAATAAAACTCCTCCAGCAAGGCCCAACCTTGGTTTTACCATTTGCTTCACCACCACCTATATTTCCCTTGGGAGTAATTAACCCGAGGGTCATCTTTATTACAGCCCCCCCGGGCCAATGCTTGTCTAAGTGTTGGTCCAACCTAGAGCACCGTGCGGGACCATTCCTTGGCAACTTGGTTCGTCGGTTCCTGTACGCTTCGCTTATCCGGTGTTGCCCTGAGAACGAGATATGTGCAGCTCCCATCGGGATTGTCGGCGCATCGGGCGGTCTTGCTGGTCTTGTTTTACCATTGTCGAAATGTCTTGTTGTAAACCGGGATTCCGAGTCTGATCGGGTCTTCCTGGGAGAAGGTCTATTCCTTCGTTGATCGCGAGAGCTTGTCATGGGCTAAGTTGGGACACCCCTGAAGGGTATAATCTTTCGAAAGCCGTGCCTGTGGTTATTGGCAGATGGGAATTTATTAATGTCTGGTTGTAGATAACTTGACACCAGATCCGAATTAAAACGCATCAACCGTGTGTGTAGCCGTGATGGTCTCTTTTCGGCGGAGTCTGGGAAGTGAACATGGTCTTTGGGTTATGTTTGACGTAAGTAGGAGTTCAGGATCACTTCTTGATCATTGCTAGCTTCACGACCGTTCTGCTTGCTCTCTTCTCGCTCTTATTTGCATATGTTAGCCACCATATATGCTTAGTCGCTGCTGCAGCCTCACCACTTTACCCCTTCCTTTCCCTTTAAGCTTTGCTAGTCTTGATACCCATGGTAATGGGATTGCTGAGTCCTCGTGGCTCACAGATTACTACAACAACAGTTGCAGGTGCAGGTTGTGCGATGATCATGACGCGAGAGCGAAGCTTGCTTGCGTTGAGTTCTTCTTCTGTTTCTTCGAGCAGGGGATAGGTTCCAGGTCGGCGGCCTGGGCTAGCAGGGTGGATGTCGTTTGATTTTCTGTTTGTGTTTCATCCGTAGTCGGATGTTGATCTTATGTATGATGATGTTGTATTCGTGTGGCATTGTATGCCTTATGTATGTATCCCCATCTATTATATAATGTTGATGTAATGATATCCACCTTGCAAAAGCGTTTCAATATGTGGGTCTATCCTTGGTGGGACCTTTGAGTTCCTTTTGGATAGGGTCGCATATTGGGCGTGACAAGTTGGTAATCAGAGCCTTCGACTGACCATAGGAGCCCCGTTGATTGTTGGCCATTGTGGAGTCTAGAAAAAAACTATTTTGAGTCTTAGGATTATATATATCGGAGATTAGGATTCTTTTTACTCCTCAGCCCCTTCGTCGCTCTGGTGAGGACTCTTGACGTAGATGTTTTATCTTTCCTCTCCTCAAATTTCACTAAAAAAAATTAGGATCACGCGGGTATCTTGGAATCGTTCCGATGGTTTTGTGACGAGAACATTGTTCTTGGTGCCTCCTGTCTATTTATGTGGCTTTGACCCGGGGAGTCGAGCTCTGAGGTGTTGTCGTCACAATTTTATCGTTGCAGTTCTGCAATACCTGAGTTTTGCCGACATCGAAAATCTCTTTTATGCAGTTGTTGGTGAGATAACCTCGACGTCACCCAGTACTGTGGAGTTCGGGAGTATTGCCATAGCTCGTGTAACGGATGCTTTTCGAAGGTTGAGGTACATGATTTCCGGAGTTTTTCTCGGTTATGTGTTGACGGATGGATACAGCTAGATGTAGGTATTGTTAGTTTGGGTGAGATATATTGCTTCCCCTGTATCCCCAACACCAAATTGCATAACCAGAAAGTTTCGGGAGTTTTATAGGTGGGAATTCAAGTAGCTCCTAGAATATCTTTTCGACAGATGCATGATATGAGATTGGGGTTTGACGTCTAGTGGTCCGCCTTTCCACGGTCGTTTTTACAGTGGTCTTGTTGTGTCCTAAAGAACCCTTGGCTATGCTGGTTCGGGGACACTTCGTATGTCATGTGCACTGCCGTGTACATAATGGTGTTGTACAATCGAGCCCGTGTGGGCCCACTAGTGCAGAACCGGGCAATAGCACCGGTTCGTAAGGCCCTTTAGTGCCGGTTCCATAACCGGCACTAAAGTGTGGTCACTAAAGCCCCCCCCTTTAGTACCGGTTCAGCACGAACCGGTGCTAAAGGGCAACCACGTGGCACGAGCCAGCTCCGGGGGCCTGGAGCCCTTTAGTACCGGTTGGTAACACCAACCGGTACTATAAGATTTGGGGTTTTTTAGTTTTATGATTTCTTTTTCATTTAATTTTGTGTTTCCATTTTAATTCTTTTTCGTTTGCTGGTATTTTACGATACTACACATTGTAAACGTTATGTATATATATATATATATATATATATATATATATATATATATAAATAGAATTTCTAGTAGAACCAATCATCGAGTTCAACATGATTATCATGATATTATAAGCGTTCATATATAACACCACAAAAGCAAATCACTTAAGTTCAGAACGAAGAACACAAACATGAAAGGACAAGTACTAATTAAGAGCAGCATGAAGAACTAGCTAAATCACTCCTGCTAGCTACTCTGTCTCTGGTAAAATAGCATAGAACATGTATAGCTCTCCTGATTGATCATACTGGAGCATGCCGATGAACCTGTCTCCTAATCGTGGGATGCGCTTCTCATTGCTGCCCCCTAGTACTTCTCTGCGATCATTAACAATTTTCCTCCAATCTTTCACTATTAAGCATTCATCGCTTCTAGAAATCCTGAATGCATTCATGTGCAATGCAGGATATCTTGGCCTTAAGCTAACAATTGACATCTGACCTTTAGTCTCGATCCCCTGAGGCACAACTGTCATCGGGAGTCCATGTTGAAGAACATCGTATAGTACTTAATTAATATACTTAGCAATGAAAGTTTAGAAAAAAAATATGTATGCAAAATATGCACTAAGGACAAATAGTAAATATCTTACCATCATTCCTAAATAAATGTGACCGTAGTTCAATACCATCACTATTGGTCGCACGTTTTGAGTACTAACATTTCCAAGTGCAGGAAAAAAATTTGTCTTGACAGTATGAAGATCCTCAAGCCATGAAACATAATGACTTATCTCCTCGCAGTTTAGTTCAGCTCCAGGACAATAGAAGGTCCTGTCTACCAAGTGTCGGACATGTTTGGTTGAATGGAGATAAGCTATCAATAGAAATTAGTTGTCAGTTATTTTTGAAATAAGCAATATCAAAGACAAAAATATATTTGAGAAGAACTCACATAATGGTAGAACTGGAGGCGTCTGCACATCGACCCATATGTCTCTATTACCTTCAATATCATCTTCCGGACGAATATCAAAGGTGATAACCATACCAGGCTCAAATGCATAAGCCTTGCATAGTGCTTGCCAAGTTTTGCATTCAAAATAAGTGTACGTGTGTGCATTGTATACTTTGACGTTGAAAGTATAACCATCATGCTCAGTTTTCAGGTAAGCTATCTTTACCTCCATAGTTTCCATATCTTTGAAACCTATCTTATCCAAGACAAAAATTCTTGCATGGCATGGGATGCGCTAGTAGAATAGTGAAAATTAAAAATTATAAGTCAGGCAAATGAAGCATATATAAGTCATGCTTAATTACGAAAACAGACTTGTCATTGTGACTTACTGTATCGAATTCGAAAGTCTCATCCAGCTTGATGCTGAATCGCCTACCATCAACAAGGAAATTTCTGCCGCACTGGTCGCGCTCGTCTTCACAGTATGTGCACATACCGAAATTTTTTCCGTCGTCAGACGACATTTCCTATGTTCATATTAGGTGAAACATTAAACACTTACTAATTCAATTAATTCAACTAAGCATTTACTAAAAATAAACTAGTTATATTAATTCAATTAGTTCAACTAAGTATTTACTAAAAATAAACTAGTTATATTAATTCAATTAGTTCAACTAAGCATTTACTAATAATAAACTAGTTCTAATCCCACTTAGGTGAAACATTAAACACTTATTACTATCTAACATTAATTATTATCTAGCCAATTCAAATATATATCTAACTATATTCATCTCTAACAATTGACATTACTATATATTTATATAAACTCAAAATATATAAAAACATTAAATAAACAGAAAAACTCATTAACAAATAATATTTTAATTACATAATCAAATCTCAGATACGACAATTTTCTTACTAAAAATAAACTAGTTATATTAATTATTCAACTAGTTCAAATCTCATATATACCTAAATAAACTAGTTCGACAATTTTCTTACTAAAAATAAACTAGTTATATTAATTATTCAACTAGTTCAAATCTCACATACCTAGCTAATTAATATCTAATTAAATTTTCTAAAAAACAGAAAACAGAAAATAAGTAAAAATTGTGTGTGTGTGTGTGTGTGTGTATATGTGTGTAGTGTGTGTATG
>NC_057810.1:642409326-642410084 GCF_018294505.1 Triticum aestivum
TGAAATTTTCGTAAGTGCTATATATATATAGGATGGGCCTTTAGTACCGGTTGGAGCCACCAACCGGTACTAAAGGCCAACTTTGGCCAGGCCAAGAGGCGGGAAGAGCAGGCCTTTAGTACCGGTTGGTGGATCCAACCGGTACTAAAGGGTGATCTTTAGTACCGGTTGGAGCCACCAACCGGTACTAAAGGCCTCGCGCTGCCACCCCAAAGTTTAGTCCCACCTCGCCGGGCGAAGGGCAGCCGCACTGGTTTATAAACCCAGCCGCGGCTCCCTCTTTGAACTCCTCTATATAGCAGGCTTGTGGGCCTAAATTCTGCGCGCTGCCCCGTGAGTCTGCTGGGCCTTTAAGGCCTGTGATTGCACGCCCGTGGCCTAGCAGGCCCACAGGGCAGCGCCCCAATTTTTTATAGTTTTTTTTCTTTTCTGCTTTATTTTCTTCTATTTATTTCTGCGTAGTTTTTTGTATAGTTTTTTCTTTTCTGTTATATTTATTTTCTTCTATTTATTTCTGAGTAGTTTTTCATCTAGTTTGCCAAAATTCAACATTTTCAGAGTTTATTTTATAGTGATTTTCAATTTCACGGTCATTTTATATAGTTTTTTTCTTTTCAGCTATAGTTTTTTTTTCTGCTATTTTTTCTTTTCTGCAAAACTTGATGGTCAAAGTCTGGAGTTATAACCAAAGTTTAAAAAAAAGAAATGCCGACGTGCAATTAGTTTGTCCGAAGTTGTAATAAGTTATTTTATAGTTT
>NC_057810.1:642410403-642442125 GCF_018294505.1 Triticum aestivum
TTTCTTTTCTGCTTTATTGTCTTCTATTTATTTCTGCATAGTTTTTTGTATAGTTTTTTCTTTTCTGTTATATTTATTTTCTTCTATTTATTTCTGAGTAGTTTTTCATCTAGTTTGCCAAAATTCAACATTTTCAGAGTTCATTTTGTAGTGATTTTCAATTTCACGGTCATTTTATATAGTTTTTTTTCTTTTCGGCTATAGTTTTTTTTCTGCTATTTTTTCTTTTCTGCAAAACTTGATGGTCAAAGTCTGGAGTTATAACCAAAGTTTTAAAAAAAGAAATGCCGACGTGCAATTAGTTTGTCCGGAGTTGTGATAAGTTATTAAAAATAAAAAAGAGGTGCAATGCTCGTTAATTTGCTTCAAGCCTTTTGGAATAGTTTAAACTGCACTGCGCATAGCTCCGTGCAGTCTACCATATTCCTGAAGGCTTGAAGCTAAGCAACGTGAGCATTGAGCCTCTTCTTCATCGTACACTCAGGGCTTATAAACCGCTCCTAGTCCCTCTCTCTTCGCGAGGTGGGACTAAAAAACAGCTTACTAAGAAACTGTAGTACTGGTTCATCCATGAACCGGTACTAAAGGTGCTCCTGGGGCCCCAGCCTTACCTGACACAACCTCATTAGTACCAGTTCGTGGCACGAACCGGTGCTAATGGTTCGCCACGAACCGGTACTAAACAGCTCCTCCCGCCTAGCAGTTGGTGCATACTAAACGCAAAAAATATAAGAGCATTTAGATCATGATCTTATATTTCTTTACAGTCTAAATTGTCAATATGATCTTATAACATCAAAAATACTTTGATCATCAATGATCTTTGTGTGTACAATCTGAATTGTCAATATGAGTCATCAACGATTTATAAACCGATGAAGACTCATATTGCAGCCACAAATTCTACACATAGAGTTCAATGAAGACCAAGTGCTTGTGATAGTTTGAGAAATAACATATTTAAGGTGGTAAAAGGCTTGTTAGGGGAGCGAGGTGGGACTAAAAACAGCTTGCCATGACCTCATTAGTACCGGTTCGTGGTACGAACCGGCACTAAATGGTGATGGTGGGGCCATAGCCTGACCGCAGGCTGACACAGCCTCTTTAGTACCGGTTCGTGGCATGAACCGGTACTAAAGGTTCGCCACGAACCGGTGCTATTGATCGCCGCCACGAACCGGCACTAATGTACACATTAGTGCCGGCTGAAATTCAAACCGGCACTATTGTGCTTCACATTTGACCCTTTTTCTACTAGTGGCCCCACCACGAAAACTTCGGATGAAATCTCTATCATATGTTTGTTCCAGCTTATTTCTGCAAGCTAATCCTTTGTTTTGTTTTATTTGTGGTATTCGAGTTGCTTCAATGTCAAGTGTTGAATCCATACCTTTCCTAAACGGTGTTCTCATATTGCTATGTGAATACTAATCCTTTTGATCATTGAGGTTGTCATGTTAATTCTTTTCCAACCGGTGCGCTTCTCTTCGAGATGATCCCATCATTCTCCCCATCCGCAAGATCAATTCTAAGTTTTCTCAACGGTGTTTGTTTCATCCGTCCCCAAGTTGCCTTTGTTTTCCCGCATCCCACCCTTTTCTTCAAGGACTCATTTATTTTAATCAAGTATCCATTTATTCATGTGAAGTCACTTCACTCTTTTCAATCAATGTTCTGATCCGGTGATCCCTCATGAAGATGCTCACGAGCTTCAAATTCATCACCCTTCATTTTTTTTTCTTCGGTGGATCCATTTCAAACTTTCTGTGTCGATCATATTCTTTTCCTCGTGTCAAATGCTTTCTCATGCCGGTGCACCTCTGAATCACAAACTTCTCACTATTCATTTGTTCTGGAGTGCTGAAGATATCTCGAAAGACTTGTGTTTCCATTCTCAATCCGTTTAAGATATTTCGAGGTTGTTATCTCATTCAAGTCATTTAATTCAACCGGTTGAGTTCTTCTTCTGTTTCTTCGAGCAGGGGATAGGTTCCAGGTCGGCAGCCTGGGCTAGCAGGGTGGATGTCGTTTGAGTTTCTGTTTGTGTTTCATCCGTAGTCGGATGTTGATCTTATGTATGATGATGTTGTATTCGTGTGGCATTGTATGCCTTATGTATGTATCCCCATCTATTATGTAATGTTGATGTAATGATATCCACCTTGCAAAAGCGTTTCAATATGCGGGTCTATCCTTTGTGGGACCTTCGAGTTCCTTTTGGATAGGGTCGCATATTGGGCGTGACCGTGACGTTGAAGGCGTAAACACCCGGGGCGCCACCACTCATACCGCTTCGCACGCGTAATGGGTGGCTGACTAGTGGGCCCTGCTAGTCAGGCCAGAGGGTGGGGGAGGGAAACAGGGGAGGACGGTGCTTCGCCAGAGCACACACCGGCGATGAGGCGTCTTGGAGTCAAACGAGAGGGGGGAATCAACGGAGGAGAAGATTGCGCAACTTCCCGTACCCGTAGCATAGCTAGAGGTTACCGGACAGCGTCGGAATCGTCCTCTCCAGTGGAGGCAGAGGGCGCAGGTTGCCGGAGACAAAGACGACGGCAGCTTGGGGCGGCTCCAGGGGCTCCAGCAGGGTGGGTTGCCCTCATCGATGAGCAACGGAGGCTCTGACGGGGTTGCCTTGGCTTGGGAGGGGTCGGAGCTGCGGGGACGATCCGGAGGGGATCACCGGCGAGCTCGGCTTCAGGACGGCAGCCCGCGGCCTGCTCATCCGGGCTGCGGCTTCTACTGCTTCTAGGAGGAGGTGGGAGTGTCTACAAGTGCTCCAAGAGGCTGGGGTGGAGGCTTTATATAGGCGGGCGGCAAGGAGGGCTCGGGCTCCACCGGTGGACACCTGTCCACGGCACCCGTTGACGAACGGCACTAGTGAGAGAGGGAGAAGACGACGGAGGTCAAGCAGGAACTATGCGCGGGTGCGGACGAGCACAGGAGCGAGGGGGAACGCGACGAGCACAATGCATCGCGGACTGTGTCGTTGGCCGGACCGTGCCCGTGCTCGCTGCGGCGAGCTCCGGCGTCAGCGAGCACTAGGGGGATTTAAGGAGGTGGAGACGAGGATGGTGGCGAGGGGTGGCATGCCTGGGCCGGCTGGGCAGTGAGCACGCGCTCAACAGAGCATCTGGTGGCACACAGAGCGCGCGTATTGCATGCTAGCACGCTCGGACGAACGCGGTCACCGCGTGGACCGTGACATTAGGCCACCCTAAGCACTAACCAAGATGTCTGGCGTGTAGTCCTTAGTAGATTGAAGTGTTACCACGGTTAGGCTAGGATCCAGGTGCAGTAGAATTAAATTTGTACTACTGGTAAGTTTCTGGACAGTAACTTTGGAGAGTTAATGTGATCAAACTACTGGGAGTCAAGGGCTGAGCTTTGGGGTTTTACTTACACTTACTAAGGTAAATAGGCACAGGAAAAACCAGCTACAATGGAGCTAGTAAAAAGGTAGTTGCTGTAGAAACTACCATTTCTGCCCAGAAGTGAAATTATTTTCTGTAGCCAAAATATTCCAAAGAGTGGTGAAATATTTTTGCTCAGAAAGGTGCCCTAGGTTCCAAAGAATAATTGGGATTTTTCTCAGGATTTTTGGGGCAAGGAAAATTAGGGTTTCTTTGGAGCACAAAGGGCTGACTAGGGTTTTGGAGGGCAAAATGAATATTTTTCATTTAAGAAAAATATTCCAAGTCACATTTTGTGTTGAACCAGAGGTGAAATGATGGTTTTGAGGAGAGAGAACACTTGGGTGAAACTCAAGGGGTACCCAAGTGGTTAAGTCCAAATGACATGATTCAAAACTCCAACTTCAAAACCAACTCAACTGAAAATCAAGCAAAAGAAAGGAGGCAAAAACCACGCTGTCACAAACCTCCCCCACTTAGAATGAATCTCATCATCGAGATTCGGTTGCTTGGGAAAACCAGACTCCATGCAGACTGACTATTCTGGATACATACGGCCGTGCAAGTTCATCTGCTCGGTATGAGGTTCTGATTGGGAGGAAGTGGGCTACCTTGGTCAATGTATCCACTATAACCCAGATCGCATTATTGCCCCGTCGGGTCTTAGGTAGTCCCGTGATGAAGTCCATACAGACATCTTCCCATTTCCATTGTGACACGGGCAACAGTTGGAGTAGTCCTGCTGGCTTCTGATGTTCTGCCTTTACTTTGTTGCATATGTCACAACAGGCCACAAAATAAGCAATGTCTTTCTTCATTCCATCCCACTAGAATATTTGTCGAAGGTCTTCTTAAATTTTTGTACACCCAAGGTGAATGGAATATGAGGATTCGTGGGCTTCTGACAGGATTTTCTGCTTCAAAGCTGCTTGATTAGGCACACAAACCCTTCCCCTGAATCGGAGGGTACCGCACTGATCCTTCGAGAAATCAGAAAACCTGATACATTTCTGAAGATCGGCATTGCCTGGCTTGGCTTTGCGGATTTCTTCCTCAAGAGTAGGGGTAAACTTCAGAATATTGGCGAGGCCAGCCTCAACTATGACCAAGTTGAGCTAAGCAATCTCTTCTTTAAGTTCGGGAGGCAAAGATTCCAATATGACATTTAAACTGACGGGCTTTCGACTGAGTGCATCTGCAACCACGTGGGCCTTGCCCGGATGGTAATTTATTCCATGGTCATAATCCTTGAACAACTCAAGCCATCTTCGTTGACGGAGATTTAAATCCGGCTGAGTAAATATATATTTGAGGATTTTATGATCGGTAATAATTTGGCACCTTTTTCCGATGAGGTAGTGTCTCCAAATTTTTAAAGCATGAACTACCGCGGCCATTTCCAAATCATGAGTGGGGTAATTTCCTTCGTGGGGTCGTAGCTGCCGTGAGGCATAGGCTACTACCTTGCCATCTTGCATAAGTACGCATCCCAGTCCTTGCCTGGAAGCATCGCAGTACACATCAAAGCTGCGGTAGATATCTGGAAGTGTTAATACTGGTGCAGTTGTCAAGCATTTCTTTAACTCGGTGAAACTTTTCTCATAGTCCGAAGTCCATTCAAACTTCTAATCCTTATTGAGCAGCTCTGTCATGGGTTTAGCAATTTTGGAGAACCCTTCAATGAAGCGGCGGTAGTATCCGCCTAGTCCAAGAAAACTCCGAATCTGAGATACGGTGGCGGGTGGCAACCAGTCAAGCATGTATTTTACCTTGCTTGGTTCCACGGCTATACCTTCAGCGGATAGCACATGCCCGAGGAATCCAACTTGCTTGAGCCAAAACTCACATTTACTAAATTTGGCATCTAACCGATGCTCATCGAGTCATTGTAACACTGCTCGGAGGTGTTCCTTATGCTCTTTGTCACTTTTTGAGTAAATGAGTATATCATCGATGAAGACGACCACGAACTTATCGAGGAAATCCATGAATACTTTATTCATCATGTGCATGAAAAAGGCGGGGGCATTGGTCAGGCCAAAAGACATGACTGTGTATTCATAGAGACCGTAGCGAGTGGTGAACGCGGTCTTGGGAATATACTCCTTTTTAATTTTGAGCTGATAGTATCCAGTCCGTAAATCGATCTGGGAGAACACCTTGGCTCCACTGAGCTGATCAAACAAATCACCAATTCTTGGCAAAGGGTATTTGTTTTTTATTGTAACATCATTCAACTGACGGTAATCCACACACATGCGGAGGCTGCCATCTTTCTTGTCCACGAAAATAGCAGGTGATCCCCATGGTGAGGAACTGGGGCGGATATACCCTTTTTGGAGCATTTCATCAAGTTGTTTCTTTAGCTCCACTAATTCTTATGACGGCATTCGATAATATTTCTTGTGCATTGGTGTTGTTCCGGGCACAAGATCTATTGCAAACTCAAGCTCTCGATTAGGAGGCATGCCTAGGAGTTCTTCAGGGAATACATCAAGAAATTCGCTGACCACCGGAATTAATTCGATTTCAGTTATTGCTGTAAAGACCATCTCCTTGGAGGGTATGCTCCTACGAGCAATAAATTTTGTAGTTTGTCCCTCCTGGCTGGTCAAGTTGACTTCTCGGGTCGCACAATTTATGCACACTTGGTACTGAGTCAGCCAATTCATACCCAAGATAACATCCAACTTATCAAACTCAATAAGTATCAAAGAGGTTGGAAAACGGACTCCGTTGATACTGACTTCCAAATTTCGGCAGACTAGATTGCTTCTGATAAGAGATCCCGGGGTTTGTACCAGCATATTCTTGCCTAAAAGCGAACAAGGAAATTTGTTTTGGGCAACAAAACTCTGAGAAATAAAAGAGTGGGAAGCCCCAGAGTCAAATAAAATTACTGGAGGTATGTTATTAACAGGGAACATACCAATGACGACTTCGGGATTTTCTTGGGATTCGTCGGTGGAAATGTGATGAACGTATCCCGTGATGTCATGCTGACTAGGACCTGCCTCTAGATAATGGACTCGTGGCTTGAATGTAATATCGGTCCGGTTGTTCTTGGGACACTATTTGGCGTAGTGTCCGGTTTGTCCACAACTGTAACAAGAATTGTTGCGTAGGCGATTTTCCAGAACTGGGTTGAGCATGTGATTCTTGACTTGGGTGGTGGCCTTGTTAACATTTTGTTGCCAATTAGGCTTGTATGCTATCTGAGTTGGCTGCCAGCTACGAGCCTTCTGCACCGGTTGCATTTCCTTTTTGGGCTCAAACTTGCGCTTGTGATCGTTATGGGCGGACTTATTATCTGATACAATCTTGTGTTCCCTTTTAGCAATGAAAGCCTTGTTTACCAGGGTTTGGAAATCTAGGAAATCGAACATACTGAGAGCACAACGAAGTTGTGGGTTTAATCCACCAAGAAACATGTCCATCTTTCTTTCCTCAGTGGCCACGTCATATTGAGAGTAACGTGACAGGTGATTGAATTTCTGCAAATATTCTCCCACGGACTGACTTCCTTGGAGGAGCGCGAGAAATTCATGCTGCTTAGTCTTCATAATTCCCGTAGGGATGTGATATTTCCGGAATTGCTCCTTGAATCTTGACCAGGTAATTTCTTCCTCAGCAGTCCCCATGGCTTTTTCATTTTCCCACCATATAGCAGCAACGCCTTCAAGATAATGTGTTACAAATGGAACCTTATCCTCTTCATCAGTTCGAGCAACCTCAAGCTTCTTTTCCATAGTTCTCAGCCAATCTCTGCATCCAAGGGGTCAATGGCCTGACTGAAACTGGGAGGCTTAGTCCTTTGAAAATCCGACAACTTGGAGTGGTGACCGGGCTGATTTCCATTCTGCCCAACCATAGCTTGAATACTTCTGAATATTTCCATCAAATCATTATTTCGTCTTTCCTCGAACATACACATAATTTGCTCGGTGGGGGGAGGATTTGGCGGTGGAGGTGGTGGTGGAACGTATGGCTCGGGTGATTGCCCTGTGTGTCGTGCGGAACGCCGAATAGGAGAACCCTCGCGAACGTTGCTACTGCAGCCTCCCCGTGTCATCCTAATATGATTTTTCCCAATTCAACGCAACCGAGATGAGAAGCATTCAAGAATAAACTGGGAAGAAGCTAGAAACAAAGCCCGAATAAAACCGAAATGGCAAAGAAAATACAGCGAATAATGTCCAACATAATTATACATAGACTTATACATGAATGATAACAACATGCTAGGTCCAACTACCCTCATACATGAAATGAAACATCAAGAGTCGTACAACTACATCCATACTCCATCCTACCGACTGTGAATAATTGGAAACTCTACTGCTCTGCTAGTGTTGTGGGGTCTTCTCCAGCAGACTCAGATCCTGAACTGACGGGGTTAACTGAGACCTCCGGGTTAAACGTGACGCGATGATGCTGCCTCGAGGACTCTCCCTCAGGGGCAGGTGGAGGGTGAATCACCGGGGCTACAGAAGTGGTGAGGAGTGAAACCCACTCAGTAGGAGCACTAAGTGGACTCACAGTCGCGGTGCCCGAGCTACTCGGAGGAGTAACCGGAAAAACAGGGGATCTAGAACTGGCAGGAATATAAGGAGTAAATCCTACAGATGGTGGAGTAGTAGCTGAGCGAGCAGAGACTAAAGCAGAGGCTAAAGCAGTACGGGCACGACTCAACTCACGAGCCAGCTCGTAGATCAGAAGATAGCTAGCGGTGATATAGCGAGAAAGGTGGCTAGCTACACTATCACCTTCCGGGTCAATGACATGGAAACGGACATGACCATTATCGTGGAGAGAAGGGTAGAAATGGAAACCTGGGTGGCTCTGCATCCGGACCTCGTTGTAGCAAAGCTCAACAAGTACCTCGAATGCAGCAAACTGGACAGCCTGAGAAGCGGTAGAAGTGTTGGGGAACGTAGCAGAAATTCAAAATTTTCCTACGTGTCACCAAGATCTATCTATGGAGAAACCAGCAACGAGGGGAAGGAGAGTGCATCTACATACCCTTGTAAATCTCTAAGCGGAAGCGTTCAAGAGAACAGGTTTGAAGAAGTCGTACTCGCCGTGATCCAAATCACCGGAGATCCTAGTGCCGAACGGACGGCACCTCCGCGTTCAACACATGTACAGCCCGGTGACGTCTCCCATGCCTTGATCCAGCAAGGAGAGAGGGAGAGGTTGAGGAAGACTCCATCCAGCAGCAGCACAACGGCGTGGTGGTGGTGGAGGAGCATGGCAATCCTGCAGGGCTTCGCCAAGCACCGCGGAAGAGGAGGAGTAAGAGAGGTAGGGCTGCGCCAATAGGGAGAGGTTCTCGTGTGTTAGGCAGCCCCCAGACCTCAAGTATTTATAGGGGGAGGGAGGGGGCTGCGCCCCCTCTAGGGTTCCCTCCCCAGGGGTGGTGGCAGCTCCCAAATCCCATCTGGGTGGCGGCCAGAAGGGGAGAGGGGGGAGGCGCACCTAGGGTGGGCCTTAGGGCCCATCTGCCCTAGGGTTTGCCCCCCTTCCCCACTTTCCTGCACCTTGGGCCCTGTGGGGGGGCGCACCAGCCCACCTGGGGCTGGTCCCCTCCCACACTTGGCCCATGCAGCCCTCCGGGGTTGGTGGCCCCACTTGGTGGACCCCCGGGACCCTCCCGGTGGTCCCAGTACGTTACCGAAAAAACCCGAAACTTTTCTGGTGACCAAAACAGGACTTCCCATATATAAATCTTTACCTCCGGACCATTCCGGAACTCCTCGTGACGTCCGGGATCTCATACGGGACTCCGAACAACATTCGGTAACCACATACAAACTTCCTTTATAACCCTAGCGTCATCGAACCTTAAGTGTGTAGACCCTACGGGTTCGGGAGACATGTAGACATGACCGAGACGTTCTCCGGTCAATAACCAACAGCGGGATCTGGATACCCATGTTGGCTCCCACATGTTTCACGATGATCTCATCGGATGAACCACGATGTCAAGGACTCAATCGATCCCGTATACAATTCCCTTTGTCTGGCGGTATTGTACTTGCCCGAGATTCGATCGTCGGTATGCCGATACCTTGTTCAATCTCGTTACCGGCAAGTCTCTTTACTCGTTCCGTAACACATCATCCTGTGATCAACCCCTTGGTCACATTGTGCACATTATGATGATGTCCTAGCGAGTGGGCCCAGAGATACCTCTCCATTTACACGGAGTGACAAATCCCAGTCTCGATTCGTGCCAACCCAACAGACACTTTCGGAGATACCTGTAGTGCACCTTTATAGCCACCCAGTTACGTTGTGATGTTTGGTACACCCAAAGCATTCCTACGGTATCCGGGAGTTGCACAATCTCATGGTCTAAGGAAATGATACTTGACATTAGAAAAGCTTTAGCATACGAACTACGATCTTTGTGCTAGGCTTAGGATTGGGTCTTGTCCATCACATCATGCTGCTAATGATGTGATCCCGTTATCAACGACATCCAATGTCCATGGTTAGGAAACTGTAACCATCTATTGATCAACGAGCTAGTCAACAGAGGCTTACTAGGGACATGGTGTTGTCTATGTATCTACACATGTATCTAAGTTTCCTTTCAATACAATTATAGCATGGATAATAAACGATTATCATGAACAAGGAAATATAATAATAACTAATTTATTATTGCCTCTAGGGCATATTTCCAACAGTCTCCCACTTGCACTAGAGTCAATAATCTAGTTCACATCGCCATGTGATCAACACTGATAGGTCACATCGCCATGTGACCAACATCCAAAGAGTTTACTAGTGTCTTTAAACTAGTTCACATCACCATGTGATTAAGTCTCAATGAGTTCTTGAGTTTGATCATGTTTTGCTTGTAAGAGAAGTTTTTTAGTCAACGGGTCTGCAACATTCAGATTCGTATGTACTTCGCAAATCTCTAAGTCATATTGTCAATGCTACTTCTACGCTCCACTTGAAGCTATTCCAAATGGTTGCTCCACTATACGTATCCGGTTTGCTACTCAGAGTCATTCGGATAGGTGTTAAAGCTTGCATCAACGTAACCCTTTACGCCGAACTCTTTATCACCTCCATAATCGAGAAACATGTCCTGATTTACTCCAAGGACAATTTTGACCGCTGTCCAATGATCCATTCCTGGATCATTCTTGTACCCCTTGACTGGCTCATGGCAAGGCACACTTCCGGTGCGGTACACAGCATAGCATACTATAGAGCCTACGTCTAAAGCATAGGGGACGACCTTCATCCTTTCTCTCTGTTCTGCCGTGGTCGAGCTTTAAGTCTTAACTTCATACCTTACATCTCAGGCAAGAACTCCTTCTTTGACTGATCCATCTTGAACACCTTCAAGATCATGTCAAGGTATATGCTGATTTGAAAGTACCATTAAGCGGTTTTGATCTATCCTCATAGATCTTGATGCTCAATGTTCAAGTAGCTTAATCTAGGTTTTCACTTGAAAAACACTTTTCAAATAACCCTATATGCTTTACAGAAAATTCTACATCATTTCTGATCATCAATATGTCAACGACATATACTCATCAGAAATTCTATAGTGCTCCCACTCACTTCTTTGGAAATACAAGTTTCTCATAAACTTTGTATAAACCCAAAATCTTTGATCATCTTATCAAAGTACATATTCCAACTACGAGATGCTTACTCCAGTCCATGGAAGGATCGCTGGAGCTAGCATACCTTTTAGCATCCTTAGGATCGACAAAACCTTTCTGATTGTATCACATACAACCTTTCCTTACGAAAACTGGTAAGGAAACTCGTTTTGACAACCGTCTGCCAGATTTCATAAATGCAGCTTATGCTAACATTATTCCGACGGACTTAAGCATTGCTATGGATGAGAAGATCTCATCGTAGTCAACTCCTTGAACTTGTGAAAAACTCTTCGCCACAAGTCGAGCTTCATAGACGGTGACATTACCGTCCATGTCCATCTTCTTCTTAAAGATCCATTTATCTCAATGGCTTGCCGATCATCGGGCAAGTCCACCAAAGTCCATGCTTTGTTATGATACATGGATCCTATCTCAGATTTCATGGCTTCTAACCATTTTTCGAAATATGGGCCCACCATCGCTTCTCCATAGCTCGTAGGTTCATTGTTGTCTAGCAACATGACCTTCAAGACAGGATCACCATACCACTCCGAAGCAGTACGCGTCCTTGTCGTCCTACGAGGTTCGGTAGTGACTTGATCCGAAGCTTCATGATCACTATCATAAGCTTCCACTTCAATTCGTGTAGGTGCCACAGGAACAACTTCCGGTGCAATGCTACACACTTGTTG
Organism: Triticum aestivum; assembly: GCF_018294505.1. NCBI lineage: Eukaryota > Viridiplantae > Streptophyta > Magnoliopsida > Poales > Poaceae > Triticum > Triticum aestivum. The sequence continues at coordinate 642,422,146 of NC_057810.1, forward strand.
AAGTGACGGTTCAATAACCTCATCAAGTCTCCACCATCCCCCCACTCAATTCTTTCGAGAGAAACCTTTCCTCGAGAAATGACCCGATTCAAGAAACAATCCCTATTGCTTTCGGATCTGAATTAGGAGGTATACCCAACTGTTTTGGGTGTCCTATGAAGATGCATTTTATCCACTTTGGGTTCGAGCTTATCAACCTGAAACTTTTTTCACATAAGCGTCGATGCCCCAAACTTTTAAGAAACGACAGCTTAGGTTTCTCCAAACGGTGTCGTCTCAACGGAATTACGTGGTACCCTATCAAAGTGAGTGCGGTTGTCTCTAATGCCTAACCCATGAATGATAGTGGTAATTCGATAAGAGACATCATGGTACGCACCATATCCAATAGGGTGCAACTATGATGTTCGGACACACCATCACACTATGGTGTTCCAGGCGGTATTAATTGTGTAACAATTTCCACAATGTCTTAATTGTGTTCCAAAGCTCGTAACTCGGATACTCATCTCTATGGTCATATCATAGACATTTTATCCTCTTGTCACAATGATCTTCAACTTCACTCTGACATTACTTGAACCATTCAATAATTCAGACTTGTGTTTCATCAAGTAAATATACTAAACATCTACTCGAATCATCTATGAAGTAAGAACATAACGATATTCACTGCATGCCTCAGCACTCATTGGACTGCACACATCAAAATGTGTTGCTTCCAACAAGTTGCTATCTTGTTCCATTTTACTGAAAAACAAGGCTTTTTAGTCATCTTGCCCATGTGGTATGATTTGCATATCTCAAGTGATTCAAAATCAAGTGAGTCCAAACGATCCATCTGCATGGAGTTTCTTCATGCATATACACCAATAGACATGGTTCGCATGTCTCAAAGTTTTCAAAAATGAGTGAGTCCAAAGATCCATCAACATGGAGCTTCTTCATGCGTTTTATACCAATATGACTTACATGGCAGTGCCACAAGTAAGTGGTACTATCATTACTATCTTATATCTCTTGGCATGAAAATGTGTATCACTACGATCGAGATTCAATAAACCATTCCTTTAGGTGCAAGACCATTGAAGGTATTATTCAAATAAATAGAGTAACCATTATTCTCCTTAAATGAATAACCGTATTGCGATAGACATAATCCAATCATGTCTATGCTCAACGCCAACACCAAATGACAATTATTCAGGTTTAATACTAATCTTGATGGTAGAGGGAGCGTGCGATGTTTGATCACATCAAACTTGGAAACACTTCCAACACATATCGTCAGCTCACCTTTAGCTAGTCTCTGTTTATTCCGTAGCCTTTTATTTCGAGTTACTAACACTTAGCAACCGAACCGGTATCTAATACCCTGGTGCTACTAGGAGTACTAGTAAAGTACACATTAACATAATGTATATCCAATATACTTCTATCGACCTTTCCAGCCTTCTTATCTACCAAGTATCTAGGGTAATTCTGCTCCAGTGGTTGTTCCCCTTATTATAGAAACACTCAGTCTTGGGTTAAGGTTCAACCTTGGGTTTCTTCACTGGAGTAGCAGCTGATTTGCCGTTTCATGAAGTATCCCTTCTTGCCCTTCTTGAAACTAGTGGTTTCACCAACCATCAACAATTGATGCTTCTTCTTGATTTCTACTTTCGCGGTGTCAAACATCGTGAATACCTCAAGGATCATCATATCCATCCTTGATATGTTATAGTTCATCATGAAGCTCTAGCGGCTTGGTGGCAATGACTTTGGAGAAACATCACTATCTCATCTGGAAGATCAACTCCCACTCGATTAAAGTGATTGTTGTACTCAGACAATCTGAGCACAAGCTCAACGATTGAGCTTTTCTCCCTTAGTTTGCAGGCTAAGAAAATCGTCGGAGGTCTTATACCTCTTGACGTGGGCACGAGCCTGAAATCCCAATTTCAGCCCTCGAAACATCCCATATGTTCCGCGACGTTTCGAAAACGTCTTTGGTGCCTCAACTCTAAACCGTTTAACTGAACTATCACGTAGTTATCAAAACGTGTATGTCCAATGTTCGTAACATCCACAAACAACGTTTGGGGTTCAGCACACTGAGCGGTGCATTAAGGACATAAGCTTTCTACTGTCCGCATAATCGCTATTGTCAACTTTCAACTATATTTTCTCTAGGAACATATCTAAACAGTGGAACTAAAGCGCGAGCTTACGACATAATTTGCAAAGATCTTTTGACTATGTTCAGGATAATTAAGTTCATCTCATGAACTCCCACTCAGATAGACATCCCTCTAGTCATCTAAGTGATTACATGATCCGAGTCAACTAGGCCGTGTCCGATCATCACGTGAGACGGACTAGTCATCATCGGTGAACATCTTCATGTTGATCGTATCTACTATACGACTCATGCTCGACCTTTCGGTCTCTTGTGTTACGAGGCCATGTCTGTACATGCTAGGCTCGTCAAGTTAACCTAAGTGTTTCGCGTGTGTAAATCTAGCTTACACCCGTTGTATGTGAACGTAAGAATCTATCACACCCGATCATCACGTGGTGCTTCGAAATGACGAACTTTCGCAACGGTGCATAGTTAGGGGGAACACTTTCTTGAAATTTTAATGAGGGGTCATCTTATTTACTACCGTCGTTCTAAGCAAATAAGATGCATAAACATGATAAGCATCACATGCAATCAAACAGTGACATGATATGGCCAATATCATTTTGCTCCTTTTGATCTCCATCTTCGGGGCTCCATGATCATCATCGTCACCGGCATGACACCATGATCTCCATCATCATGATCTCCATCATCGTGTCTTCATGAAGTTGTCTCGCCAACTATTACTTCTACTACTATGGCTACCGGTTAGCAATAAAGTAAAGTAATTACATGGCGGTGTTCAATGACACGCAGGTCATACAATAAATAAAGACAACTCCTATGGCTCCTGCCGGTTGTCATACTCATCGACATGCAAGTCGTGATTCCTATTACAATAACATGATCAATATCATACATCACATATATCATTCATCACATTCTTTTGGCCATATCACATCACATAGCATACCCTGCAAAAACAAGTTAGACGTCCTCTAATTGTTGTTTGCATGTTTTACGTGGCTGCTATGGGTTTCTAGCAAGAACATTTCTTACCTACGCAAAACCACAACGTGATATGCCAATTGCTATTTACCCTTCATAAGGACCCTTTTCATCAAATCCGTTTCGACGAAAGTGGGAGAGACTGGCACCCGCTAGCCACCTTATGCACCAAGTGCATGTCAGTCGGTGGAACCTGTCTCACGTAAGTGTATGTGTAAGGTCGGTCCGGGCCGCTTCATCCCACGATACCGTCGAAACAAGATTGGACTAGTAACGGTAAGCATATTGAACAAAATCAATGCCCACAACTACTTTGTGTTCTACTCGTGCAAAGAATCTACGCAATAGACCTAGCTCATGATGCCATTGTTGGGGAACGTAGCAGAAATTCAAAATTTTCCTACGTGTCACCAAGATCTATCTATGGAGAAACCAGCAACGAGGGGAAGGAGAGTGCATCTACATACCCTTGTAAATCGCTAAGCGGAAGCGTTCAAGAGAACGGGGTTGAAGGAGGCGTACTTGCCGTGATCCAAATCACCGGAGATCCTAGTGCCGAACGGACGGCACCTCCGCGTTCAACACACGTACAGCCCGGTGACGTCTCCCATGCCTTGATCCAGCAAGGAGAGAGGGAGAGGTTGAGGAAGACTCCATCCAGCAGCAGCACAACAGCGTGGTGGTGGTGGAGGAGCGTGGCAATCCTGCAGGGCTTCGCCAAGCACCGCGGGAGAGGAGGAGTAAGAGAGGTAGGGCTGCGCCAATAGGGAGAGGTTCTCGTGTGTTGGGCAGCCCCCAGACCTCAAGTATTTATAGGGGGAGGGGAGGGGGCTGCGCCCCCTCTAGCGTTCCCTCCCCAGGGGTGGCGGCAGCCCCCAGATCCCATCTGGGTGGCAGCCAGAAGGGGAGAGGGGGGAGGCGCACCTAGGGTGGGCCTTAGGGCCCATCTGCCCTAGGGTTTGCCCCCCTTCCCCACTTCCCTGCGCCTTGGGCCCTGTGGGGGGCGCACCAGCCCACCTGGGGCTGGTCCCCTCCCACACTTGGCCCATGCAGCCCTCCGGGGTTGGTGGCCCCACTTGGTGGACCCCCGGGACCCTCCCGGTGGTCCCGATACGTTACCGAAAAAACTGAAACTTTTCTGGTGACCAAAACAGGACTTCCCATATATAAATCTTTACCTCCGGACCATTCCGGAACTCCTCGTGACGTCTGGGATCTCATATGGGACTCCAGACAACATTCGGTAACCACATACAAACTTCCTTTATAACCCTAGCATCATCGAACCTTAAGTGTGTAGACCCTACGGGTTTGGGAGACATGTAGACATGACCGAGACGTTCTCCGGTCAATAACCAACAGCGGGATCTGGATACCCATGTTGGCTCCCACATGTTTTACGATGATCTCATCGGATGAACCACGATGTCAAGGACTCAATCGATCCCGTATACAATTCCCTTTGTCTGGCGGTATTGTACTTGCCCGAGATTCGATCGTCGGTATGCCGATACCTTGTTCAATCTCGTTACCGGCAAGTCTCTTTACTCGTTCCGTAACACATCATGCCGTGATCAACCCCTTGGTCACATTGTGCACATTATGATTATGTCCTACCGAGTGGGCCCAGAGATACCTCTCCGTTTACACGGAGTGACAAATCCCAGTCTCGATTCGTGCCAACCCAACAGGCACTTTCAGAGATACCTGTAGTGCACCTTTATAGCCACCCAGTTACGTTGTGACGTTTGGTACACCCAAAGCATTCCTAAGGTATCCGGGAGTTGCACAATCTCATGGTCTAAGGAAATGATACTTGACATTAGAAAAGCTTTAGCATACGAACTACGATCTTTGTGCTAGGCTTAGGATTGGGTCTTGTCCATCACATCATTCTGCTAATGATGTGATCCCGTTATCAACGACATCCAATGTCCATGGTTAGGAAACCGTAACCATCTATTGATCAACGAGCTAGTCAACAGAGGCTTACTAGGGACATGGTGTTGTCTATGTATCCACACATGTATCTAAGTTTCCTTTCAATACAATTATAGCATGGATAATAAACGATTATCATGAACAAGGAAATATAATAATAAATAATTTATTATTGCCTCTAGGGCATATTTCCAACAAGAAGCGCGGCCGCTTCAAGAGATACGAGTGTAAGAGCCGAAATCGGAACTGGTGCGCAGAGTAACCACAGCGTGATACTCGTACACTGAGTCAGCTAAGCGCTCCTGGTACACACGATAAACTAGATCGTCATCGTGAGGGTACAGCCGACGCCACACATTACAAAGGAGATGCGGTGACGTGTACGGCATCAGCTGCAACTGGCACGGATATAGCACCGGAGCCATCTACACTCACAACCATTATCAAGTTAGCATAAAAATAAAATCAGTGCATGCAATGCAACAACCAGCTACAAATATTACCGGCACTCAGCTACAACTCGTAACTAACGTCTAGTTAACTCAGCTTAGTCTAGCATGGCCTACAATCAGCGTGGCTCTGATACCAAGTGTTGTGGCACCCCGGCTCAGAGCGACCGGTTTACCTTGCATTGCCAGCCCAGAGACCTTGTCTTCTGGCAACACACAACAACTTGGTACAGAAAAACAACCGCTTTATTCATGCTAGCAGAGCACTGTTTATATTACAACAGTTAGCGAGGCCAAGAGGCACACACGGTGTGGCTGGAAAATATGTACATTATTTAGTGCACATAAAGGGGGCCTCGATCATGACAACTACGCGGCAGCGGAACGACGTCGTAGTGGAACTCCATAGCACAGGGACATCGATGTGGACACGATCTAGACTCGGACAGCACTCCTTTCCAACGAGACTTTCCTGGAATCTGGCATGACATGCCAGGTTAGTACATTGAATGTACTTGCAAGCTCACAACAAGCATAAACATAATGACAAACAATATCATGATATTTAACCATTTAACATCAATGCAACAATATATCCAACATGCTGTGAATATGCTCAACTGATACTCGTCCCATGGACTTGCTTACCGGATGTGGTCATTACCAGACCACCAACATGCATATCTTAAAAACAAACCCGTGATCCTTACGGTGATCACAACCCGACAACAAACCTGTGATCCTTACGGCGATCACTACCCGACAACAAACCTGTGATCCTTACGGCGATCACTACCCGACCATCTCATGGCCCGTGATCCTTACGCTGATCACAACCCGACCAACTCATGGCCCAACTTAACACGATGGCCTTACTGCCATCCTCAGTACAAACTTAGTGTGCAAATTTATTAAGTGTTGACCCATGGTGTGCCCTACTTTCGAGCGTGCCGTAACAGTGGACTCGGCTATCGATAAATTAAAACACTCTGCAGAGGTTAGTACATTATACCCACACTACAGAACCCATGGCCTCGCACTCCCATTCGGGTGGACCAACGACATTCCGATGAAACCATTTCATTGTCATGACACTCTCCCCGCCACTCCGACTTAGTCCCCATTGGGCTAGTCATGGGTGGCCCCGTGTCTACCTCCAGACACCTCGACCACCATCGTGGCCACGATCCACTCTAGGACCCGGTACCAAAACTTAACTTAACAACGGGCTCACAAGGTTATGCCTGCCTACCGGACCAGGGTACAGCACACCCATAACCTTCCCTAAATGGAGGCACCGACCAGAGGCACGACAATGAAACGCATTAAGGCCGTCCCATACCGGCAAATGTAGTTGCACTAGGAAAGACTCGTTTCAGTGGCACCATGACCCGGTCAACAACATATTCAAGTTGAGTTACTTATCAGGTTCAACTTAATGTGAAAATAACTATTGTCATGATGCCATGCTATGCATCACTTAACACATGCATCATGTAACCATGCGAATAACTAAATCAACTACGCTCCCACAGAGCCATCATCAACTCAAGATACTTCTCTGTTTCAGATCAAACCTCACTTAAACCAGAGTCATTTCTAGCATTATCATTATATTTCATCATGCAAGAATAATAATTAAACTAATTACTAAACTCCATGACCATATCATTTATTCTTTACTCATCACTAAGTTCTTCTAAGCTTATCAACAAGATTTACTTCAAACTTTCTGTAAATCAAGCATTTTAACAAGACAAGCATTTTAACAGAATATAACTATCATATAAATAATTCAAATGCATGAATAATTATGATTTCAAGTAGGAAAATCACAAATATTGAAGTGGCACTATGAAAATGTTGCTGTGGCTTGCCTTAGTGTTGATGAGGTTCACAAAGCTCCTGGTGATCCTCAAGACAAGCTGGCTCTTCTGAAAATAATCAAACCCGCAAAAAGAAAACATCAAGAAACCTTCTGAAGATTACCAGAAAATCAAGACAGCAAGGAAAAAACCAATCTTTTGGATGTTGTTAGATTTTTTGTCAAAGAACACAATGCAAAAAGAATAAATGCATTTGGACTTATAGATAAAAAGTTGTGGCTGTTTGAAGGTTCTTGGAATGTAAATGAATTTGAAATAACTAAACTGGGGGGTGACGTCGAAGGCGTAAACACCCGGGGCGCCACCACTCATACCGCTTCGCGCGCGTAATGAGGGGCTAACTAGGGGGGCCTGCTAGTCAGGCCAGAGGGAGGGGAGAGGGAAACAGGGGAGGACGGCACTTTGCCAGAGCACACGCCGGCGATGAGGCGTCTTGGAGTCAAACGAGAGGGGGGAATCGACGGAGGAGAATATTGTGCACCTTCCCGTACCCATAGCGTAGCTAGAGGTGACCGGACGGCTTCGGAATCATCCTCTCCATCGAAGGCAGAGGGCGGAGGTTGCCGGAGACGAAGACGCCGGCGGCTTGGGGCGGCTCCAGGGGCTCCAGCGGGGTGGGTTGGCCTCACCGATGAGCGCCGGAGGCTCTGGCAGGGTCGCCTTGGCTTGAGAGGGGTCGGAGCTGCGGGGACAACCCGTAGGGGATCTGATGTAGGGTGGAACCCTATGTGGACGATCTTTCACGTTTGGAGGGAATCCTACGGGGAATCATGAAGAACACACGGAAGCACAAAGGGGAAACACGGGGAAAACGAGAGAGAATCACTAAACCGACAAGGAATCAATCACACGAGTGCTAGATCACCGACAACAAAGAGTAACATATGATCCACAATCAACAAAGGTAAGGATACAAAGGGAACCGATCTTCTCCGTGAGGAGGTCTTGAATCCGCGAGGGGATCTTCCCATACAGGGGTCTTGAATCCAAGTCGGTCTTCTCTGAGGAGACCGCGGTCTCTCACGAAGAGGAGATCCGATGGATGAGCGAGGCTCTATCTCACAAATGAGCTAAATCAACGCTAACCCTAAAACGTACGGGAGGAGGGAGTATATATAGTCAAAGGGGCGAAGGTATACATGGGTCACGGGCCAAAGGAGCTGCGCGCAGGCTGGGGTGCCGGATGTCCGGTGGCTCGTGAGGTGCCGGATGTCCGGGCTGGAGGTGCCGGATGTCCGGTGCTTCCGGAGGGGCCGGATATCCGGTGCGTAGGCCGGATGTCCGGGCTGTCGGGGCCATCTTCTGAGCATTCGGGACGCTGTGTCCGGATATCCGGGCGGGAGGCCGGATTTCTGGTGGGAGGCCGGATGTCTGGGCTGGATGACGGATGTCCGGTCGCTGTAGTCTTCTTTTGCAGGGGCTGGCCGTGTAGATCTCCAGGGGCCGGATGTCCGGGGCCTTGGCCGGATGTCCGATGACTGGAGGCTGCTTTTGCCTTCTTCCATTGGTTCCTTTCTTCCTTGGACTTGGGGTCTTGTCCATCTTCATGTGCATCCTTGGGAGGGTCCTCTTGGTACCTAATCATGCACAACATTCCGGATTGAGGTAGTAGCCATGTCTCGAGAGGATCATATAATATATCATTAAGGAGAGAAATCACCTCGGTCTCGAGAGCTCGAGCTCGTGCTCTAGTCATGGGTCCTCTTGGTGCTTGGTGAGACGACGAAAGGTCCATGGGGATGACCGAAGGATGCTCCGCATCATCTCCTCCCCCCCCCCCTTGTGAAAGATCCGACCTCGGATCGAAATCCTCATCACCATGGTACGGGGAGAGATCGGAGACGTTGAAGATGTCGCTCACGTTGTACTTGTCGCGTGGGAGATCGATCTTGTAAGCGTTGTTGTAGTAGCGTGCTAGCACCTTGAAGGGTCCGTCGGCTCGAGGGAGAAGCTTGGACTTGCGTTCGTTGGGGAAGCGGACCTTGCGAAGGTGTAGCCACACGAGGTCTCCAATGTTGAATATCATGGGATGCTTGTTCACGTTGATCTTGGTCGTGAGTCGTTGTACTTGGCGCTCGATGGTGTGCCTTGTATCTTCATGCATCTTCTTGATGTAGCTTGCACGGGCACTTGCGTCGAGGTTGGTGCACTCTTGTAGAGGAAGAGGTAGAATGTCCAATGGGGACAACGGGTTGAAGCCGTAGACGACCTCGAGGGGGGACTTGCCGGTCGTCGAATGTCTTGCACGGTTGTAGGCGTACTCGGCGATGGGTAGACACGCCTCCCACTCCTTGATATTCTTCTTGATCAACACGCGAAGTAGAGTGGAGAGTGTATGGTTCGTCACCTCCGTTTGGCCGTCGGTTTGAGGATGGTATGCCAAAGAGAACAATAGCTTGATCCCTAGCTTGGCGCATAGTGTCTTCCAAAAGTAACTCAAGAACTTGACATCGCGGTCCGATACAATCGTCTTTGGCACTCCATGTAGTCGCAAGATTTCCCTACAAAAGAGATTTGCAATATGTGAAGCATCGCCTATCTTGTTGCAAGGAATGAAATGTGCCATCTTAGAAAATCGATCCAAAACAACAAAGACGGAATCCTTGCCATTTTGAGTTCTAGGCAAACCAAGTACAAAATCCATGCCAATGTCCTCCCAAGGTTTATAAGGAATAGGAAGGGGCATGTAAAGACCATGGGATTGAGCTTTAGACTTAGCTTTGCGACATGTAGAGCAACGGTTGGTGAAGCGTGAGATGACACGAAACATCTTGGGCCAAAAGTAGTTCTTGGAGAGCGTGGCGAATGTCTTGTCTCGTCCAAAGTGTCCCATGAGTCCGCCTCCATGAGCCTCATGCAAAAGGAGCAAACGAAGAGAAGACTCGGGGATGCAAAGTTTGTTAGCTCTCATAAGATAATCATCCCTTATATAGTATCGTTCCCAAGACGTGTGTGTTAAACACTTAGCATAAGGAGTAGCAAAAGAAGGATCATGCTCATACAAGTCTTTTATATGCTCAAAACCAATAACATTCAACTCAAGTTGAGTGACAAGTGTGCATATGCGTGAAAGTGCATCCGCAACTACATTTTCCTTACCCTTAATGTACTTGATCACATAAGGAAAAGATTCAATAAATTCACTCCATTTGGCATGACGCTTGCTCAACTTAGTTTGACCTTTTAAACATTTAAGAGTTTCATGATTGGTATGGATGACAAACTCATGAGGTCTAAGGTAATGTTCCCAAACATGTAGCACATGCACTAAAGCATACAATTCTTTGTCATAGATGGGATAGTTAAGTTGAGCACCGGAGAGTTTTTCACTAAAATATGCAATGGCTCATTTTGCTTGCATCAAAACTCCGCCAATTCCGGTACCACTTGCATCACAATGAACCTCAAAAGTTTTCTCAAAGTTGGGTAAAGCAAGAATCAGAGAATGAGTAAGCAAAGACTTGAGCTCATCAAAAGTGGTGGATTGCAAAGATCCCCAAACAAAAGGGGCATTCTTCTTACTCAAGGCATGCAAAGGAGCGGCAATTGTGCTAAATTTTTTCACAAAGCGGCGATAAAATCCTGCAAGACCAAGAAAACTACGCACTTGTTGCAAATTTGTGGGTTGGGGCCAAGTTTTAATTGCCTCAATCTTAGTTTCATCAACATGGACACCCTTGGAAGAGACAACAAAACCCAAGAAAACCACTTTGTCAACACCAAACATGCATTTTTTTCAAGTTTGCATAAAGGCGTTCCTTGCGAAGGGTTTGCAAAACTGCCCTAACATGATTAATATGTTCTTTCATGGTTTTGCTAAACACAAGAATATCATTGAAGTAAACCACAACAAAGACTCCAATGTAAGGTTGAAGCACATGATGCATAAGACGCACGAAAGTACCGGGAGCTTTCGATAAACCCATAGGTATAACTAACCACTCATATAAGCCAAATTTTGTTTCGAAAGCAGTTTTCCATTAATCACCCTCTTGTATGCGGATTTGATAATAGCCACTTTTAAGATCAATTTTTGAGAAAAAGTTGGCTCTGCTAAGCTCATCAAGCATATCATCTAAGCGAGGAATGGGATGCCTATAGCGAACGGTAATAGCATTTATAGGTCTACAATCGGAACACAAGCGGAAACTTCCATCGGGCTTAGGCACAAGTATAACGGGAACAGCACAAGGGCTTAAGCTTTCACGTACATGACCGTTGTCGATGAGTTGTTGTACTTGCCGTTGAATCTCCTTAGTTTCTTCGGGATTGACATGGTATGGGGCTTTGTTTGGAAGTGGCGCTCCGGGGATGAGGTCGATTCGATGCTCAATGCCTCATAGTGGAGGTAGACCCAGAGGTAGCTCATCGGGGAAAACATCTGCAATTCCTGCAAAAGAGATTGAAACACTAAAGGTAGCTCGTGAGAGGTGTTAGTTTTTGGTTCTCCATCCTTGCACACAAGGACAAAGTGCATAACATTCGATGGGTTCTCACACACTTCTCTCATCTCACTTTTTCTGGCAAATAGGACTAGGTTTTTCTCTCTAGGCAAAGAGTCGCTCAAGTTTGGCTTGTGGCTCTCACTCACTTTTGGGTGGGTCACTTTTTCACTCTCCTCTCCATGATGGGTGGCTTGCTTGTCGGCTATCACTTGGCTAGGAGACATAGGTCGTAGCACATATTCCTTCCCTTTCATCTTGAAGCTATAGTGGATGACACCATGGTCGAATTGCCATGGAGTACCAAGAAGGAGGTGGCAAACTGACATTGGGACCACATCACACTCCAAAGTGTCTTCATATGCACCAATTTTGAAGGAGACTTGGACCGTATGCTCAACTCGTATAGTGCCGGAGTCACTTAGCCGTTGGACCTTGTAGGGTTGCGGGTGCTTCCTCTTGACCAATTGAAGCTTGGAGCATAGTTCTTCACTTGCCAAGTTGTGGCAACTATCTCCATCGATGATGACCTTGACGGACCTTCCATTGATGCCGGCCTTTGTGTGGAAGATGTGGCATCGTTGGTCTTCTTCTTGTTGATGTTGAAGAGTCAAGACTTTTGAGACAACGAGAGCGGGGCTCGAATCCTCATCACAAAAGACTTGATCATCTTCATCCTCATTCAAGCGCCAGTTCATGGCCACTTGCTCAAGGGCTTCCATCTCCTCTTCACTCATGGAGTCATATGTACCATCGTCGTTGAGGATCATGGTGCGCTTGTTCATGCATTGGAAGGACTTGTGGCCTCGGCCGCCGCAAGTGAAACACTTGAAGGAGCTTGTTTTGACGGTCTCATCGGTCGGAGTAGATGATGAAGCACGCGTCTTGAAGGTGCTTGTAGTAGGAACAAGACGACTTGAACTTGCCGAAGTTTTCTTGTAACTTGACTTGTCGTCGTTGCTTGGAGAAGGCTTGGTTGATGTAGATGTTGGAGGAGTCGTTGAAGCTTGGTTGTTGGAGAAAACGTAGGTCTTGGATGAGTACTTGGCGTACTTGAAGTCATCTTGCACTTGACGTTCGGCCTTGGTAGCTTGATGTACGAGCTCAATGAGGTTGGAGTATGGTTGGAAGTCGGCAATCTTCTTGATGGGATGATTGAGTCCATTCAAGAAACGTGCCATAGTTTGCTCATCTTCTTCCATGACATTGGCGCGAATCATGGCTATCTCCATTTCCTTGTAGTATTCTTCAACACTCTTTGTCCCTTGCTTGAGGAGTTGTAGCTTCTTGAAAAGATCGCGGTTGTAGTAGGTTGGCACAAAGCGTGCTCGCATGACATCCTTCATTTGAGCCCAAGTGGTGATTGGTGGTTCACCTCTTGCTTGACCGCGTTCAAGGACTTGTTCCCACCATATGAGCACATAGTCTTGGAACTCAAGTGATTCCATAGCGATCTTCTTCTCTTCCTCATAGTTGTGCAAACGAAAGATTTTGTCGACCTTCAATGCCCATGAGAGGTACTCTTCGGGATCATTGCTTCCATTGAACTTGGGCATTGTGAACTTGAGCTTGCCATAGTGTTGCTCTTCATTGTGTTGTTGGCGATGGTAATGATGACGCCCTTGACGTGGAGGGTATTCATCCTCATGTTGCTCTTGGCGTGGAGGAAGTCCATGATCAACGTGCTCTTATTGAACTTGAGGTTGAGGTGGAGCTTGACGAGCTTGTGGAGGGGCTTGAGGAACTTGACGTTGCACACATTGTTGGTAGTTCCTCTCTTGGATTTCTTCTCGAAGAGCTTCCTCTTGATTGCGCTGTTCGCGATTGCGGTTGGCGATGGCTCGACTTGATTCTTGAAGGGCATGTTGCGCCTCAAGAGCTTGCGCTTCACGTTGTTGTTGTTGAAGACGTTGAGCCTCGGCGTCTTGTTCCTCTTGGTGTAGACGCACTTGTTCTTCCTCTTGGTGACGTAGACGTTGTCATTCTTGAGCTTGTGCAAAAGCAACTTGGTGTGGTGGAGGATGAGGTAGATGCTCGTCGACTTGCGCTTGTGAATGCTTGTCATGTAGCGGATTGCGAGCTGCATGTCGGTCTTGACGCGCGGCTCATCGAAGAGTGTTCGATGATGGTGTACTTGAGTCGGAGAAGGTATCATCGAAGTGTCGACTTGAGCGGCTCCGTCTTGAGGATGAAGAAGTGGAAGGAGGGCGGTTCCTCATGAAGGCGCGGATCTCGTCCATTCTTGCATCATTCTCTTGCTTGTGAGCGTCGAATTTCTTGTCGAAGTAGTCCCTCATTGCTTGTTGCTCTTGGTGCAATGATTTTTGAGCTCCAAATAGGTGGCTCTTGGTGACGAATGATGACATGTCGTCATCGTTCTCGATGAGTGGTGGATTGGTAGAAGAACTTGGCCTATCCATCATTCCAAACAAAATGTGAGTGGTAGATGGAGAAGAACGTATACCAAATGTACCTTGACTGATGTTGAAGATGAATCAAGTTCACTCAAATGCGGACAATGAAATAGCACTTTTGGTACCGATTCTCGGTTCTCACACCTACACAAATAAAAGCTTTTGGTGGAGCTTGGTTAGGATAGTGGCACAAAATTTTATGCAAATGTAAATGAGCTTCAATAATGTTGGAAAAGATTCACAAATTCGCAAATGCAACAAGTAGACCAAGCAAGTTGTTGTACACGGAAACACACACGCAAATAGATAAGTGGGATTGTGCAAACCAAAAGTGAGCCAAAATGTGGAAACCACGAAAATGCTCTTGTTGCACAATACTAGAGAGACGCTAGCACGATTGCACAATAGGCGGATACTTAAACTTGTGCACAACCTACTAGGAAAAAATGCAACGATCTCTATCCCAAGTATGCTATATGTTTGGTGTCTCAGTGCTATGATCCAAGATGATCGGATATGACAATCTTAATGTTGTATGATGCTATGGTTCTTGCTTATAAGCTCTTTGCTTATCTTTCCTCTTTGCTTAAAAGCTTGGGTGCCTCTTTCACTTTTGAGATCTTTTCTTATGCAAAACTTCACAAACCAAGATAGCAATTGTGTATGCGATGACAACTTTGTGACACACAAGTTGACCTCAAGATATGCACCACTATTGCATGGTATGTATGCTATGGAGTATGATCACTAATGTGCACAAGTCACGTTGCCAGCAATACTCAATGGCTAGTCTCGATGGGTAAGCAATGCAAAAGATGGGCTATGATGGCTATCAATGCAATTGCAAGGTATGACAAAGATGTCATCAATGTTACCGTCCTTGGCGATGATGAGTAGTCGATGGAGATGAGCGGTGTTGATGTTGACGTCGAACTGTACCTATATAGCCAAAACACAATAGGACACGGGAAACCACAACCCAAACTCTCAAAGACCAAAACATGTCAAAATCGGCATAGGAGGTGTCGGTGATCGGTGGTGGTGTTTGTGGAAAGTGGTGTGGGTATGCAGAAGTAGGCGTGGGCTCCGAGAAAAATTGGGCGAAGATATGGTGGATGGAGGCGCGGGGGTGCAGTTTCTGTTGGCAGGGGCCGAATGTCCGGGCCTGTCAGCGTTCTGGGAACGGGGGTCCCCAGACTTGCCTGCCTGCGGCCTGCGGCGTGGCTCAAGGGGCGGCCCAGCATGGCCCATCTTCATCAACACGAGCTCAAGACCCTCGCGAGGAGCCAAGCCTCGCAGGCTGGACGACAGGAGGCTTCCTCAGGCACGGCCTCGTCAGGCTGGCTCACGAGGAGGCGGAGATATCAAGGCAGGGTACCTCGCGAGGTGCCCATGACGCAAGCCATGACGATCAAGGGCGCCAGGCGGGCGCCAGCCCGCGCAGTGTCCTTCTTTCCTCTTTGGTGCAAAGGAAGCAAGCGCAGACGAGAGCATCAAGCAAAGGTATCCATGTCGGTGCAACGAGACCAAGACCAGCAGAACGGCAGGATAGAAGTCATCGTGGAGCCCAAGCCGGCGTCACCGCCAGAGCCTTTGGCAGGCGAGGACCAACTTTAGTCAGGATAAGTGTACTAGATGTTCCCCTTCAAAATGGCCAATTGTTGGCGCCCTTCCCGCTCAATATTTGGGAAGAGGTCCTGGGCCTTTGCCTGTAAATAGGACTAGCCACCCACAAGGTAGGGGCATCGAGAGAAGCATCCAAAGAGAGAGCGACTGAACTCCCCTAGCAGTTCATCGCGCCAGCCAAGAACAGACCCTCGCAAGGCTGTTCTTCCTTGTACTGTTCATCATCCGCCCAAGAGGCAATCCACCACACACACACTGGAGTAGGGTATTACACCACAATGGTGGCCTGAACCAGTATAAACCCTGTGTCTCTTGTGTTGTCCCTTTGATTGCTAAGTTCCTAGCGAGGCGGTGGGGTGCAAGTAGGTAGAGGGCCGAATCTCCACGCGCACCCCAGTGTTTGAATCTAGAGGGTCTGCCGGAACCCGAAATCCGACATTTGGCGCGCCAGGTAGGGGTGCGCCGTAATTTGTCTTCCATCGCCTTGTTCTTCACCGACCATCGCGTCCATGTCACACGCTCGTCGGGCCCGCGCCGAGCAGCGAGCCGCTCTCACTTCCCACGTCGCCCAGACGGCCCCCGTCGGCGGCCACCCTCGCCGTTCCCCGTCTCCCGCCGTCAACGCCGCCACCGGCCCGGCGGGGAACGAGCAGTAGGCATCATCCCAGCATCCATCCATGAGGCGAGACGGCCGCACTGCCACTCCCTCGCTCGCCCCGGCTGGTTCTTCGTCCATCGCGCCCCGCGCGGCCATGGAGGCTCGGGCTGCGCTCATCGTGGCAAACGAGCTCCTGCGCTACCGCCCGGTCGACGACGTCTACGAAGAATGGCTCGACCGTGTTGCCGAGCTCGTTCGTGCCGCAGGGGGCTCCCCCGCGCCATCCTTCTCGCTGCACCGCGCCCCGCCCTGCGCGGGCAATGAAGCTCCGGGGGCGCCTCAGCCGCCTCCCCCTCAAGAAGGCGCTCTGGCCCCGAGGCGCGCGGCCCCTAGACGGAACCCACCCCGTTCGGCGTTGGCGCAGCAAGAGCGGAACTACCAAGAGGTTCCTCGCCCCCAAGAAGCTGCCTGAGTGCTCCCTGCTCCGATCCGTCACGACCACGCTCCCATTCCAGCATGCCAAGACCCCGCGCTGCTCCCAGCTGCAGCGCATGGGGGGCCGCAAGACCAAGCTCCTCATCACTAGAGGCCTCCCGTGGCCACAGTAGGCTGCCGCGCCTTCACCACCGAGCTGTGCAGCGTCGCGTGGCCCTGCAAGTTCAAGCCAGACCTGCCCCCTCGCTACGACGGCACGGCCGACCCTGCGGAGTTCCTCCAGCTCTACGAGCTGGGCATCGAAGCCGCCAACGGGGATGAGAAGGTCATGGCGAACTGGTTTCCCATGGCACTCAAGGGCGAGGCCCGCACCTGGCTCCTGAACCTGGCCCTAGGCACGATCTCCTCCTGGGATGAGATGCGCACCCGTTTCATCGCCAACTTCCAAGGTACTCGCGACCGGCCGCCTGCCGTGAGCGACATGCGCTGCATCAAGCAGCAACCAGGGGAGACCCTGCAGAAGTACATCCAGCGCTTCAACAGCGCACAACTCAAGATTCCCAGGGTGACCGAGGAGGCCATCATTTCGGCCTTCTCCGACGGCGTGCGTGATGTCAAGATGAAGGAGGAGCTGGCGATGCATGAAGATCTGTGCACTTCCCTAGAGCTGTTCAACCTGGCAACCAAGTGCGCCAGGGCTGAGGAAGGGCGCCTTTCCCTCCTCGAGCTGCGAGCCGCAGACCCAGAAGAGAAGAAATCCAAGGCCAAGGACGTGAAGCGCAAGGGGGCTGCCGTGCTCGTGGCAGAACCAGACACCATGCGGGGCAGAGATCAGGCCGAGTCTTTCAAGGGCAGCCGGTACTGTGTGTACCACGACCTCCACACCCACAACACCAACGAATGCCAAGAGCTCAAAGCCATGCGAGAAGGAAGGGTCGGCCGGCGCCCCGACCGTAACGATCGTGGCCACGGCCGAGGAGGAGGAAGGAACGCAGGACACTGGGAAGACCGCGGCCCTCGCCAAGGGTGGCGTGACCGACCTCGTGAGGATCGCTGGCAGGATCAGCCTCGCGAGGGAGACTGGAGGGATCAGCCTCGCGAGGATCGCCCGCAAGGAAACGCAGGCCTCCCTCCACTGCCTCCGCAGCCTAGGAGAAACGAGGACCATCATTAGGACGAGGGGGCTGGGGGCTTCCAGGAGCCACGCGCGATTGCCTGCATCCTGAGCGGAGCTCAGGCCCCAGCCTCTCAACACATCTTCAAGTAGTTCGCCCGCGAAGTGAATGCAGTCCTCCCCAAGCTTGAAGCCACGCGCCCCCTCAGGTGGTCGGCGTGCACCATCACGTTCAGCTCAGCGGATCAGCTCAAGTGCGCGGCCACAGCCGGAGTCCTCCCGATGCTTTGCTCCCCAATCATCAGCAATGTGCTAGTCACCAGGACCCTCATCGATGGCGGAGCAGGGCTCAATGTCCTGTCCGTCGAGACGTTCAACAATCTCCAAGTGCCATACGATCAGCTTCAGCCAACCAAGCCTTTCTCAGGAGTCACCGACGGTTCCACCGCCCCGATAGGGCAGGTCCGCCTTCCTGTTACCTTCGGGAAGCGCGACAACTACCGCATCAAGCTCATTGACTTCAACGTCGCCCACATCCGCCTGCCGTACAACACAATCCTCGGCTACCCAGCTCTCGCCAAGTTCCTGGCCGTGACTCATCACGGCTACAACATCCTCAAGATGCCAGGAAGCGGTGGAGTCATCACGGTGCCCTGTGAAGAAAGAGACGCGGTGTGTTCCCTGGAACGAGCTTTTCAGGCCGCATCACTTGAAGATCTAGATCGCGGGAGCGGGAGGCTCCCCGAAGCCGCTCCCAAGAAGAAGAAGACATCGCCAGGCCCGACCCCTCAAGAGGCAGGCCCCTCAGGGTCTGCGCCTACTCAGGGGACACCTCCTTCTGTCGCATAGGAAAGTGCGCCTGGCGCCCTCCTCAAGCAGGCTCAGGGGCTCCCCCCTGGAGGGCCACCGACCTTGCTAAGAGGGAGGCGTTTGGGCACCACTTGGAGGTGTGTTTCAGAGCATGTTTCCCTCAGGAAGGAGCAAAGCAAGGAGGGCCAAGCCCTCAGGAGTTCGTCAGTCAGGTCACACAGGAGTTGCAGGAGTCAAGAGTCATGAATGGCAGCCGCCGCTTACCCGCTGCAGCTCCCCATCCAGGCGAGGATGGTGGGTTGCGTGTCTGCATCGACATCCCAGGGCTCAACCGAGCCGCCTCTCAGGAGCGCTTCTAGCCCTCACGCGTGAGGCGCTGTGAAGGCCCACCCCACAGCTATGTTCGCATGCCCTACAGCTTGCCGAATGCGGCTGTGGTGCGCCAGCGCCTCATGAGGGGCATCCTGGAGGCTCAGGAGGCCAGGCGTTCCGCGGTCCTGGCGGAGATGGAGATGGTTCGCGAGGAGCTTCCAGCGCCTCCGGAGCCCCCCGAGGCTCCTAGGCCTGGGGGCTCGTGAAGATCGGCTCCCACAGCCTGCTACGTCTGCTACTTCAACACCCCTTCGTCGTCGACACTATCAGGTGACATCTTCCAAGTTTCATTTCCAACTAGGAGCGCCCCCAGGGCTGCATCATTCCTAGGCCACGTGGGTCCATCCCTGCGGCGTGTATCCCTTTTGTTCTTGTTTTTAGCTTACCTTGTTGGGGGCGCCCCTCGGGCTGCATCATCCCCAAGTCGCTCGGGTCAGACCCAACGGCATGTATCCCTCCTGCGTTTATCTTCTGGCTATGCATTCGGCCCATCATGCTTGTTATTTGGTGCCTGTCTGTGGCACCCCTTCTTCCTTCGTGTCGGCAGCTTGCGTGTTAAAGGGGGTACCTAAGCATCGCGACTCAGGGCTCCTACCGGCTCTCCAGCCCTCACCCTCTGGCTTTGTCCACGGCATCGCGCCCTGGCAAACCAGCGACGGCTGAGACTAGCTCGAGGGCCGGGACCCGAGGACGTAGAGTGTCGGCATCGAACCAAGCTTGCGCGTTAAAGGGGGGCACCTGAGCATCGCGACTCAGGGCTCCTACCGGCTCTCCAGCC